>NC_057814.1:621971151-621978729 GCF_018294505.1 Triticum aestivum
AAGGAAGAAGAAAAAAAGGAAGAAGAAAAAAAGGAAGAAGAAAAAAAGAAACAAGAAAGAAAGAAGGAAGAAAAAGGAAGAAGAAAAAAAGAAGAAAGAAAAAGGAAGAAGAAAAAAATGAAAACCAAAAGAAAGAAGAAAGAAAAAGGAAGAAGAAGAAAGAAAGAAGAAAGAGGAAGAAGAAAGGAAGAAGAAAGAAACCAAACGAAAACCAAAAAGAAAAACAAAGAAAACAAAACAAAATACTTGGCAGTGCTCAATAATCTTATTTTTTAATTCCTCCTCCTCTATGTCCCCTTAATCTTATTTTTTAATTCCTTTATACTTAAAGAATTTTTACTACATGCAGGAGTGACATATGGCGGACGATAGAGCCGAGCCGCTTAGGGATCCGGAGGCTGAACGTTATTTAATGGGCATCATCAACAACGAGATTCCTTATGTGCCAGGCTCAGAATATGAGCAAGAAGAGGATGTAGTATCTTCTTTTCTGAACATTGACGGTGGAACAGAGATTGTCGATGATCAAGAAGGTGAAGGAACGGACATTGTCGACGGAGGTCAACCGTCAACAAACGACGATCTCGAATTGCAAGTAGCAACCACCTCCGGCGAGGTATATATATACATTGAGCCTCTCGTGATACAAACTTACTGAAATGTGAATACATATGTATTAACGCGCGCGACTCTCTTTCTTTTTTTAGCCCTCGGCCGGAACGAGTACGACAAAGCGTGGCAAATCCAAGGCGATGAAAACAGGAGAAACATATGCCATTGAGTTTGTTAGTGAAACCGGCAAGCCCCTACAGCACACCTCAAAGTTTATCAACCAATGCGGAGTCGTTGTTAGAGACAACGTCCCGATCACCGTCCAGGAATGGAAGGAGCCAAAGAAGGCACGTCTTGGTTTCAGTTTTGTCGACAAGAGAACGAAAAAGGATTGCTGGAGAAAGCTTATGAAACATTTCATTCTACCTCCGGAATACAACAAAGTCGATGAATTCGGTAACGAGGTTCCGGGTGGACGTGAGAGGAGGAGGCTAGTTAAAGAGTTCGCTCTTCAGAAGATGGGCGAAGCATTCCAGAACTTCAAGAAAAATTTAACCCGTGATTATGTCAACAAGGGCAAGACTCCGGATTTCAATGGACAACATGAGAAACTGAAAGATGATTGGCCAGAATTTGTGAGGCAAAAGCAATCGGAGCATTTCAAGGAAATATCGGAAAAAATAAGGATAATGCGAGTAAGAAAAAGTTCCATCATATTATGGGGCCAGGAGGATACCGCCTTTCGGAGCCTAGGTGGCAGAAGATGGAGGAGGACCTGAGGGTGCGAGGAATCCCTCTAGGTACAGAGGGATGGGACCCAAGGGCCAAAAGCTGGTGGTACGGGCATGGGGGATCGCTAGACCCGGAGACAGGGGTGTGTGTTCACCGGCAGAAAAAGTTTGCTCCCACCCAAGCCCTTATTGACGCAATGACCCAAGCTCAAGAGGGCTTGATCAAGTTCAACAGAGAGAAAGACACACTGACAACAGCCCTCGGGAATGATGAACACGGAGGACGTGTACGAGGCAAAGGCAAAGTTCCGTGGAAAGTAGGGTTTTCCCAGGAAAATGACCCGTACTGTTACAGAAGCCGTAAGAGAAAGACGGACCGGGATGCAGATCTTATGACGAAGTTTGCATCGGAACTCCATGAGTTGAAGCAGACCGTGCATGAACTAGTAAAAGAAAAATCGGCTGCAGGGCCGCATGAAGATCATGAAGCGGATCGCGGAAGCCAACAGCGGAGAAGCAGCGTGGCTTCCACGGATGCCCCGCCTGGTGCTAGTGCACCGATGATCGAGATTCGTGCACCGGAGCCTCACTACCCCGTGGATGATGTAAAGGAGATGAAAGAATGTGATCTGCATTATCCCGTGGGGAACGTTTCCACGAAGGTAGCTAGCGGCAGTGCTTTACCCTGTACACCTGGAGCACTCCACCACAACAACCCCATTGCATATGGCTATGCTCGTGTCACGGTGGAAGACATAGTCCAAGGGTTTGAGGACCTGGAGATTGACAAACCTACACCCGAAGGGGAGAGAAGACTTGGAGATGTCAAGCGCCAGATCATTATATGGAAAAAGAAGTACATAGTGTTTCCAGGCGACGCGCCAAGGCTAGCAAGTCCACCCCCCTCCGATGGTGGTGGTGGTGGTGGTCGTGGTGGTTCACCTACACCTCCTTCACGCCATTCGACGCCGTCCCCCGATCCACAACCTCCGGCGGGTACGACGCCCCCCAATCCTCCTCCGGCGGGTACGACGCCCCCCAATCCACCTCCGGCGAAGAAGCAGAAGCAGGCGGACAGCAAGGAAACCCGCTCCTAGACTATTAACCCGGACCCTTATGTACCTAAGACCACAAGGGTACCGGAGCCATCACTGAAGCCTCTCCTCCCAAGGCCTGGGGAACTTAGTGAAGCTGAAACCAAATTGGCCGCGTCTGCTGATTATGAGAAATGGAAGGCGGATATGAAGGCGATAAAAGAGCCTGAGCCCAAGCAAGTATTCACTGAGAAGCAAAAGAAGTGGGCTAAGGATTTTTTGACGACACCGTCCCAAGCCGAGCTGAATATGCCTGACGACTATGGACATGAACTTCGTAGGCAAGCAAAAATATTGAAGGAGAAGAAAGAAGAAAGTAAAAAAAGCGGGAAACAAGTTGACCAGCTCGGGATGCAGAAGAAACAATCGATCCCCCCGCTCATAGTGAAAGCCGGTCCGGAAGAGGACCCCGAGATCATAGCAGCTGCGGCAGCACTTGGATTGACTGAGCGAGTGCCATGAAACAAGCGTCCGAGATGGGTTTGACTCTTCGTGCCTTCTTAGGCCTTGAGGATGCGCCAGTATGTGAGATAGCATTACAATATGTGCGGAATGGGCCTCTCGTCGAGCCTGCGCGGGAGAAGAGTCTACCACCACAAATGCGAAATCTGCTACGTTGGTACAAGCAATTCATAACATGGGCCGACAAAGAATATATTTATGCGGATGTTACAGAGGAGCATCACATCAAACGGTACTCTGTACAAGTTCATATGAGTGAATTGTTCCAGCTGTTCAATCTGTGCGACCTCGACAAATCTATGCTGAGTTGCTACTTTCTGTAAGTGATTTATTTCTACCTCATCTCGTTCTTCATTGCCTTTATTTCAACAATATAGTTAGGACAATATATATATATATATATATATATATATATATTGTCCTAACTATATTGTTGCGTACGCTATTATGCAGATTGAAGATTTGGGAATGCAGAATAAGAAACATCCATGATGTTGGGTTCATTGACCCACATATCGTTAATGGACATGTGTTACAATATCACCCCGAAGACGTGGAGAAAGACTTGTACAAGTTTCTTAGAAAGCATCAACTCAAAAGTCATATTCTATTTCCTTACCATTTTGGGTGAGTGTTTCTCTCTTGTGCCCATTCTCTTTTGTTTACTCCATGCATGGTATGTCTAATCGATGAGTTATGCATGACTGTGCATGTAACGTGTCCGCAGGTTCCACTGGATTCTGCTAAATATTGAACTTCACACCTCCAGAGTTCTAATCATGGACTCTATGGATTCGGATCCAAAGCGTTGGGCCGACATGAGAAAAATGCTGCAAAAGTAATTATTTTCAATATTTGAGCTCTATATCGATCGGTCTCTTTCGTTCATTTCCTAATATCAAGTAACTAATAACTCCCTTGTTCATTTAATTTTCTTTGCCCTGTAGGGTTTGGAGACGGTTCTCAGAAGAAATTGTCGGTGAATTCAAACATGAGCTAGATTTTAGAAGGTTAGTTAATGTGGATAAGCAGCCACCGGGGACCAATCTATGTGGATACTATGTTTGTGAGAACATCCGGAGACTAACCTCTGAGCGGAAGGCATCGGATAGCGTGCGGAAGGCGACGGATAACTTGCGGAGGAGGCTTAGTCTAGAAGCTCGCTTCCGACCAATTCAAGATGAATTAGCAGGATTTTTCTTGAGGGAAGTCATCAATCCTAAAGGAGAACACTATACCGAGGACGCAGACATTTATATGCATACCCGAGATTGAAACTTGTTCGAATTTGTATATGGTCCTCCATCCTAATTGTGTATAGAAACTTGTTCGAAGTTTTATATGGTCACCCGAGATTGAATATATATTATATATTCCTCTTGAATTCTTCTTGTTTGAAATTTCATATGCATGTATATAGTATCGTAGAATATGTGTACTGAAACTTCATCAAAATTAAAACAAAACACAAAATAAAATATAAAAGAAATAAAACACTACAAATTAAAAAGAAACCAGGTTTAGGGGGGCTAAAACCCTAAACCTGCGGACGAGGCCTTTAGTCCCGGTTAGCCACGAGAACCGGGACTAAAGGTCCTCCGCCCCGACGGACCCCTGGCGGCCACGTGGACGGGCCTTTAGTCCCGGTCAGCCACGAGAACCGGGACTAAAGCCTTTAGTCGCGGTTCGTAAGAGGCGCGACTAAAGGGGGGGGTCTTTAGTCGCGCATATTTAGTCCCGGTTGCACAGCCGGGACTAAAGGCCTTTGCGAACCGGGACTAAAGGGCTTTTTTCTACCAGTGTGATTGGACAGACGAGCATATTACTGTATTTTGAAACATCGCCTGTGAGGAAGCTAGGGATGGGCACTGTGTGAATGGTACTTGGACAAGTAGAGCCTACAATAACATGAAGAAAAAAATTTATCAGCGTGCTGGCCTCCTCCATACTACCAAGCAATTCAAAATTTTCATAACTAGACTCAAGAGCCACTATACTGCTTGGGTGTGGTTGGGGCAGCAAACTGGTTGTGGCCGAACTGGAGATGGAGCTATAACCGCATCGAATGAGTGGTGGAAAAAAGTAATTAAGGTACATACATTATTCTGCAAATTACATCTGAATTGCTCACACTTGGTTACATTATTTAGCCTTGTCCTAATTACCTAACTAATGTTGCAGGAGAGACCAGATGTCAGAAAATTCAAGGGTGGCAATCCTGAGTATTTGGATATGCTAATAGAGCTATTTCAAGGTGTGGCAGTTGATGGATCATCAGCTTATGTGCCCATAGATGAAGATGAAGAAGAAGATGTTGTTGCCGATGATGGAAATGAGGAGAGTCCAATGAGCACCACTAGCAGGAAGAGGGGAAGCAGCTACGGTGAACAGTCAGCTTCAAGCCCAGGCAAGAAACACAAGAGCCCAATGGTGAAACTAATGACAGGGCTCATCAATACTATGACTAGTGAGAACACTTCTGACATGATCACTGAATATGCAAACAAAAGACAGGAAGCAAAGGACAAGGCAAAAGAGAAGAAAGCAAGCAACACTAAGGAATCCATTACTCATTGTCAACTGTTGGCAGTTCAATGTGGTGCAGAAGAAACAAGTGTTGAGTACTTGATGGCAACTCAACTGTTTGCAGATGAGGCAAACAGAGTCATATTTCAGAACATTTCAAGTGATCAGGCTAGACTGACTTGGTTGAAGAGATGGTGCATGATGAAGAAGCTGTCCTAGTGTAGTAGTGATCTTGTTTGTCCTTTTTCTAATATATGTAATGGACATGTACTGTGTGACCTTGTTAAATGATCATTGCATGTTACTGTGTGTCCTTTTTCATGCATGTACTAATGTTTTCAAGTTCAAGAGGTGGTGGATGATGAAGAAGTTGTACTAATGTTTGCATGTTTCAGGATGATGACAGTACTGTTGATGGAATCAGCAGTGATGATGGGAGCAGCAGTGATGATGAAGCACTGATGTTGTTCATGCACCAAAAAAGGAAGAGAAGAATGATGCAGATGGCCTGCATGATTGGTATGTACTACTTGGACTCTTACGGTAACAAAGGAGCTAGAAGAGTACCAATATAGTCTGGGTATGATTGGGTTATGACAACACTAGGCAACGAAACTGCTTGTTACAACATGTTTAGAATGCACAGACCAGTGTTTGAGAAATTGCATAGTGTGCTTGTTGATTCCTATGGTTTGAAGTCCACCAAAAAAATGTCATCAGTTGAGTCTCTAGGCCTATTTCTTTGGATAGTAGGTTCCCCTCAATCTGTAAGACAAGCAGAAAACAGATTTGTTAGGTCATTGGAGACAATTGTAAGGAAGTTTGATAAGGTTTTGGAATGTCTGATCAAGCTTGCAAAAGACATCATCAGGCCAGTAGATCGTCAATTCAGAACTGTGCATTCAAAATTAAGATCTAGAAAGTATGCACCATTTATGGATAATTGCATTGGTGCAATAGATGGGACACACATACAAGTTGTGGTACCACTTGCCACTGCTGCCCAGCATAGGAATAGACATAAGGAGAAGAGTCAGAATGTGATATGTGTGTGTGACTTTGATATGAGATTCACATTTGTCCTAGCTGGTTGGCCAGGATCAGTGCATGACATGAGGGTCTTCAATGATGCACGATCCAGATTTGGTGACAAGTTTCCAAAACCACCACCTAATAAGTTTTATCTTGTGGACTCAGGGTACCCAAATAGACCGGGTTATCTTGCACCATACAAGGGTTTAACCTATCATTTCCAGGAGTACCGTGATGGCACAATGCCTAGAGGAAAAAAGGAACACTTCAATTTCACCCATTCTTCACTTAGAAATGTCATCGAGAGGTGTTTTGGAGTCTTGAAGAACAAGTGGAGGATTTTGTTTCACTTGCCTAGTTATCCACAGCAGAAACAAAGCAAAATCATTGTGGCTTGCATTGCACTGCACAATTTTATTAGACAAAGTCAACTGCCCGATATAGAGTTCGACAAGTGTGATCAAGATGAAAACTATGTACCATTGTCTATGCCAACGACCACAACAAATGATTCAACAAATGAGATGGACAGTGCTGCTATGAATCAATTCAGAGCTTGGGTCGCTGATGGGTTGTGGTCCTTGAAACAACAATGATATTCATAAGTGTTGTTCGTTTATGTAATTTCTTTTATCTCGGTTGTTATGTACTATCTCTTATTTTGGTTCTTATCCACAAGTGTTAATCGTTTGTATGAACAAGTGTTGTTTCGGTTGTCACTATTCTGTAATTCGTTTGTATGAAAAAGGGTTATGTGAACAAGTGTTTTATCAACTTATAAGTCCCTGTAAACAAACAGGCAGGGACTCGGGACTTATAAGTCGATGTAAACAAACAGGTAGGGACTTATGACTTATAAGTTGGGACTTAAAAAAGTCCTAGGACTTACTAAACAAACAGGGCCTGAGTATATGTGTTGTGGACATTGTGCATTGGGGCCACCTCCTAATTTCTTTGTATAGTTAAGGTCATGGTCCATCGTTGTACATCATATATATACGTGCGATTGTACCTGAGTAATACATCGTGCAATTCCATTATCATACATGGTATCAGTTTTTAGGTTTCAACCCTAGCTTTCGCTCCACCGCCGCGCCCTCCTCCGCGCCGCCGCCGCCGCACCCCTCCCATCGCGCCGCCGCCGCCGCTTCCCCCTCTCGCCGCCCCGCCACTCCCTGCCG
>NC_057814.1:621979281-621990582 GCF_018294505.1 Triticum aestivum
CCCTATCCGAGCACCGCCGCAACCACCTCCCGTCGCCGCCGCCGCACCTCCTAGCCGCCGCAACCCCTTCCCCTCCACCCGAAGCCGCCACCGCACCTCTCCCTGCCGCCGCCGCCTCATCCAACCCTAACCCTAGCCACACCACCACCCCACCGCCATGTCGTCTGTCACCTCGTCCGGCTCCTCCAACCCGTTCGCCGATGCCAACCCTCCCTATGCTGCCGACACTCATCCGGCGGTTCTCCCTCACCATCTCGTCGGACCTGTTTCAGACGGACGTGCAAGACGGTGATGACGCCCACGCCGTGTGGACCAAGCTGAACGGGCCCTTCACCGACAATCGTCTTCAACGTCGCGTTCTTTTGCAACAAGGGTCTTTTGGATGCCACCAGGACAACTCCTCCGTCGACGACTATTGTCGCCGTCTCAAGACTCTCGCTGACAAGCTCTGTGATATTGACACGAAGATTGACGATGATCTCCTCCTCAGCACGCTCACCGCCGGCCTCAACGAGGACTTCGGCAACGCCGCGGCGAACCTCACCCTCATTCTCGAGCCATCCTTCGCCAAGTTTGTGGCTTACCTCCGGCTAGAGGAGAGTCGGATGAAGCAGGTCAAGGCGCGGGCCATCCACACCGCCATCGCCGCCGACACCACACGCTGCGGGCCACCACCACCACTCGCCGCCCCTCCACCGCCGCGCCACCCGTCGCCCTACCAGCCGCAGCAGCAGCCGCCGCTGCTGGCCTTGCCACAGCAGCCGTACGGGGCGCCGGCCCCTCCCGCGCCACCCGCTGATCGGCGCCGCGGAGGGCGGCATGGTGGCCAGCAGCAGCCGCAGGCCGCGGGCCCTCCTCGTCGACAGCAACAGCCCCAGGCGCCTCCTCCGTGGGCCAGCGGGTACAACCCGTGGACCGGTGTCGTTCATGAGTACACCATGCCGGTCCCACGGGCCCCGACGCCGACTCTTCCCGTGTCGCGCCCTCCGGCGCATCAGGCGTACTACGCGGCCCCGCAGCCCTATGGAGGGTACCCGCCGCCGCAGCTGAGTGGCGGCTACTGCTTCCCGATGGCGTCTCCCTCACCTCTGCCGGCGCTGCCACCGGCGCCATGGGATCCGGCGCTTCTCGCCGCGATGCACACCGCCACTACGCCGAACAACTACACTAGAGTTGGTGATTGGTACATGGACAACGGGGCCACTGCTCACAGGTTTGCTCATCCTGCTAATCTTTTCTCTTTCACTCCCATCGCCACCGCCCACCGCATCATTGTCGGTGACGGTTCCACCCTCCCTATTACACACGTTGGGCACACTTCTTTTCCTTCTAATTCCATGCCTTTATCTTTGTCTAACATACTTGTGTCACCTCATCTTATTAAGAACCTTATTTCCGTTCGTTGTTTCACTCGTGAAAATCCTGTTACTGTTGAATTTGACGAGCTTGGTTTTTGTGTCAAGGACACTCGAACTAGGATGGTACTTCACCGATGTGACAGCCCCGACGAGCTCTATCTGGTGCTCCGCCTTCCTCCACCACCACCGCACCGGTCGCACTCTCCGCTGGCGTTGATCTCTAGCACTCTTGTCTGGGTTATCCCAACCCCGTCACCCTTCGTCATATTCTTAGGAGTTTTTGTTTCAGTTGTAATAAGATAGAGGATCACACTTGTCATGCCTGCCGTGTTGGCAAACACGTTCGTCTTCCGTTTAATAACTCCACCACCGTTGCTTCTTTTCCTTTTCAGTTGATTCATAGCGACGTGTGGACCTCTCCAGTTCCTAGTAATTCAGGCTATTTATATTATCTGGTTATCCTTGATGATTATTCTCATTATGTGTGGACTTTTCCTTTGCGACGAAAGTTGGATGCACTTTCCACTCTGACGGCTTTTTACTCCTATGTCAGCATGCAGTTTGGGCGTCCCATTCTTGCTCTTCAGACTGACAATGGAAAAGAGTTCCACAATCTTGCTTTCCGCACTTTTTCGTCGCACCATGGCATAATTTTTTGTCTCACTTGCCCGTATACTTCACAGCAGAACGGTCGAGCCGAACACGTCCTTCGCACTCTGAATGACTGCGTTCGCACGCTCCTGTTTCATGCTAACGTGTCGCCTCGCTTCTGGCCGGACGCACTTGCTACCGCATCACTGCTCCTTAACCTCTGGCCCTGTCGCTCACGCACTGATCCCGGTCTTCTTTTATCTGCCAATACCGAATTTTCTACCCATTGTTCATTCTAGATGGTCGCCCCATTCTCCAACCAACAGCACACGACTTGAGTGGACCCCGTCATTGTTCTTGGATGGTCTCAATTCGTTGACAACCTAAAGCTCTCTTAACCAGGACGGCGCCCTCCACCGTCAACTGCTCGCTAAATTGATAGTGCTACGATGTCGGATAAGTAGTTCGCTGCCTTGATCATGATCCTAGAAAGCACGTCCATTGCAATCACGAATAGTAATGGCGAGATGGGGTCCCCCTGCCTGAGCCCTTGCACGTGCACAAAACTACGCCCTGGGATCCCATTCATGATCACTTTGGTAGACGCCGTCCTGAGAAGTATGGAGATCCACCCACACCACTTGTGCCCAAAGCCTTTACTTCTCAACACCTCAAAAAGGAATGGCCAAGCGAGGGAATTGAAAGCTCTTGAGATGTCCAACTTGAGAAAAACACTTGCCTCCTTGCGAGCATGGAGTTTCCGGGCCACTTGCCTTACCAAAAGGAAGTTGTCATGCAAATGCCTTCCACAAATGAAAGCGGATTGGTTAGCGAAGTCCTGCCCTATCTTCTTGTACTTGTTTGAGCACTTGTTGGCCCAAGAAAATTAGAAAAAGCATTTTTTTGTTTCCGAGAGGCACGGCCGTGCCTCTCGCGGAAGTAAAACCTTGCCTCTCGAGGAATAAAAACCATGCCACTCACGAAAAAACACACGTTTTCCGGCGGGGGTCTTTTGTTGCCGAAAAGCTAAGAAAGACCCTCATATACACTAAGGTTGTACTTATACAACAATTATACATATTTTTATACACTAGCAATGATATAACAACTCATTATCATCATAATGATATAATAACTCATCACATCGTAGTGATATAATA
Organism: Triticum aestivum; assembly: GCF_018294505.1. Lineage (NCBI taxonomy): Eukaryota > Viridiplantae > Streptophyta > Magnoliopsida > Poales > Poaceae > Triticum > Triticum aestivum. The sequence goes on from NC_057814.1 coordinate 621,982,391, forward strand.
ACTCATCATCATCATCATTATCATCGTCATAAGTTAACCACTACTAGCTGATTGTTATCATCCTAGGTAAATAACTTTCGAGCACATGACAGGTACTATGACCTAGTCCTCTCTCTTAGGTAAAATAGAATAAAACAGAGAGAAAAAACCTCCATCTCCATGATGAAGCATAGAGATCCACCGGCCACCAATTTGTGGTCTGCGCTCATTCACAATTTGCCCCCATCCTTCAATTTTGAGGCATCCATTTGGTTGATGTTCAGTCAAGTATGTATATTTGAAAATGGTCCTCAAAGGGCAAACAATTGTCATCTCATCTTCGACACCCATCAGCGGAGGCACAACAACATTTGGGAGCTTCTGTTGACGAACATCATAGTAACATAGTTAGTAATGTAGTTTACTTAAGAAGAATGTATGAAAAAGATGTACTAGTGATACAATAGTAAAAAATCTTACCATGATATTTCTACGGATGATAGCATCGCTCAACTTGTGGACCAGTGGTACGTTTCTTGTAGTATTTCGGCCAGCTCCATAGATGCTCTTAAAAGACATAACATCATTAACAAAGGAAATAAGAGAATTCTTATCATCCCAAGTTAGCTCTGAGCCAGCAGTATAATAGGTCTCTTCTACTATCTTCTGTGTATTTCTTGAAGATAGAGAATAAGTTGTTAATTATAAATAAACAAGTTAAATAGGGGTGAATAACAGCCATTTTTAAATAAGGACTATAGATTATTTAACAAGTTTGTTTAACAAACTCACACGGAGGTAGAATTGGAATCATGTCCAGATCCACTCAAATGTCTTTATCATGTTGAGGACCAGTGATTGGATCATACCGAGGAATGCCAATATCGAATGTTATTCTCGTACCCTTCTCAAATCTGTAAGCCTTGCATAATCCTATCCAATTTGCACAACCAAAATGTGTGTGGCCTACTTCATTGTAGAGCTTAGCCTAAAACATGAAACCATGTTTGGTCTTAAGGTAAGCTTTCTTCGTATCCACTTTTACACGCCGTCGAAAGAGAGCTTCTCTAGGACATACCGTCTTGCATAGCAGGGGGTGCACTAGTCGAATTATAAAAAACGGGAAGTACATAAAGTAAAAATCTTAAGACATGCTTAATTAAGAAGAAATACGTGTCGATGAAGTTATATACCATAAAATATTCGAAGGCCTCCTTAAGAGTGAGGGAGAAGCACCTATCATTTTGCAAGTGAGGATTGTCCCACATACCCCCGTCGCTGGAACAACCATTGCACTCGGGGATCCTATCGTTGTCATCAATTTGTCGTGTTCATAATTGAAAGATTAAAAGTCTACAAAAAATAATAGAAAGTTAACACACAAATCATTATTCATCATGGGTTGACTATCGGTCTGTTGAGTCTCCCTTAAACAACTCTCATCTCTCAAGTGGTCGTGTATATGGTGCGCACTCCCTCACTAGTATTTCGATTGTCGGTGATTGTCACTTCTACTTCTTCCCCGAGCGCATTAACAAATGGTCTAGCACAAGGAGAACAAGGAAAAGCGATCGGCAAGGCAACTGTCGGGATCCTTCCCTCAAGAACATCGATCTACACTAGTAATTATATTGTTGGTGTATATATGGTAGACACTCCCTCACTAATATTTTGACCATCGGTGAGGGTCGCTACTCCTCCTTTCCCTAGTGCATTCCCAAAAGGTCTAGCACAAGGAAAAGAAGGAGAAGCGACCCCCACGACAATAGTCGGGATCCTTCCTCCAAGAACATCAATCTATCACACAAGGAGCCCCGTCAGACTAAAAGTCAACCCTAAGCATCGGTCAACTTTACATATAGCAGAATGTACACAAAACAAATGGACCATCATTTTTCCTTACCTTGGCAGCGTTTTCATAAATCATCATTTTTCGCTAAGGTGGCAGCGTTTTCTTTCTGTTATCATTTTCCTAGTATAGGTACTCCTATCCGTACTAGAACCACTCTTAGTTACTCCTATGGTAGGGAACTTTTTTTTTAGAACGAAGGCTCAAGGGGAGCCCGACTTTGAATTAACAAAGCCATCAACCGGCCAGGGATTACACAAGGCCATTGTTACAACCACTAAACAACTGCGAAAAGCCGCTAACAAGAACAGAAAAAAAACAGCAGATACATAGTGTTGCCGAAGCAGCTTACAAGCACCAAAGACTACAAGCCCTATAGGGATAAGCAAACTAAGCACTATCTAGAAGTCGATGCAGTCCACCAAATGAAGTAGATCAAGCTGAGCAAAACGGAGGGGTTCTTCATATGAAGACAAAGTCCAGCGATGGTCGCGCCCTCATCTACCCCGAAAGGTGACACCTTGTTCGATCCGCTCCTCTCCAAATCCAGAGGGGACCCCTGCCCCTCGCCTTGGCTCGAAAGGCGCCGGACCGCTGGAAGATGGAGAAGCTCACCCTAGATCCAGTATTGGACACGATGCCGGGCACCATGGGAGATTCTCAACCCGACACAGCGTTGCATGAGGATAACCAGACGAATTGCCACACCGCAGGTCACTGCTACAACTACCAAGGGGAAAAACTGCGGGAAGGCACTGACACTGAACAAACGAACAACGAGCAAGATGAAGCAACCTTACAGGAAGCAGATCAAGCCCGTATGGATAGGATCCCGTGCCCAAGCCACCGCATCAAGTTGCTGCTAGCAAAAGAGAGGAGCCCTATCCCCTCCTTGCCCAAGAATGGCGCCAAACCGGCGAGCAAGCAAGCAAGGATCCGGCGAGCAATCCAAAGCAGAGCATCACTGCTACATAAACAGAGCACCAAGCTTCATCTCCCTCGCTGCTGACGCATCCAACCCGACACCCACCTCACAACACTCTGCACACTCCTATCATGCCCAAGACGACACCTTCAAGAAGGTGGCAACGCACGTTGCGCCGTTGCCGTCCAGTCTTGAAAAGACAAGGGTTTTCACCCGGGTCATGGAGCAGGAGGGAGAGGAAACGAACCTCGACGAAGCCTCCGAGGAGGGAAACGGCACCTACCTGTGTCGCCGACGCCGTGTCCGGAGAACCAGCCAGGGATTTCTCCCGGTCCAGTTCCGCAGCTCCAGGCAACCCCACCGACCACGGATCCGGCGTCCAGAGGCCGCCGGCGACCAGATCCGGCGAGGAGGAGTGCTCTGAGGGGAAGTGGAAGCCGCCTTCAGATCCAGACGCGAACAGGGAGGCCGTGCCCCCGCTGCGACGGCGCCAGCGCCCGCCGTCACTCGCCGCCCTCGCGACCAAGGAGACGGGGGACAACACCTGCGACACCGCTCGCCGCAGAAACGACGCCGCCGCACCACCCGAGGCCGCTGCCTTGGCGCCCTAAGCCCTCCGCGAGGAGCGAAGCAGCCAGATCCTCGCCGCCACCGTCCTGGGCGACCACGCGGGCTTCGCCGGAGGCCTCCTCGGGCGGCGGCGAGGGGGGGAGGGGGCCGGCGGCTAGGGATTTCGTCGCCTCCCGTGTCGCCCCGAGCGGAGCGACGCGGGGGCCAGCTCTATGGTAGGGCACTCGATATATACTACTTTCTAGCACAAGTCATGCCGAAATCCACGAACTCTATCATTATTTAGCAACTAATAAGCTAGGAAAAGGCACTTTTTTTCTGCGAAACATAGAAAAAACTGAAAACCTGGAAAAAACACCTAAAAACCGAAAATGCATACATAATTTCCTGTTTATGAATTCAGAGAAAGCGGCCAACATGCAATATGTGCGGTGGTTGGACATACCACTTAACGTGCCCAGACCACCCAAAGTGACCCCTGTGAGGTCCCCGCAAGGGTATCCTCCAGTTTTTGTGTGTGAGTAACCTCCAGTTAGTTAGGAATTTTCTATTGGCCGCTCATTGCGGCAAACTGCCGGCGCTTCGCACGAGGCAAGCGACCGAGCGACGATTTTTCCGCTGGCTTACTTATGTAGATAGCTTAGGAACTGGCCATTCTGGTTTTTTGAACCTTCTAGAAGGTTCCCTAAACCGGGTTTCCGTTTCTTTTACAGTTTTTCGCTTTTTCAGCTTTTCTATTTATTTTTCTTTTATTTTTTTCTTTTTTGTTTCTTTTCCATTTGATTCGTTTTTTTCTTTAACTTTTTCAAGTTTTATTTCTTTTCAAAAACATGTTTGCATTTTTACAAAATTTCTAGAATTTTTCAAAGAACAACGAAATGTTTCGATTTTTCAAGAAAGCAAAGAAATGTTTAAAAATTGTTTCATAATTACTAAAGATGCATGGAAGTCTTAAAAGTTCGTGTTTTTCAAAATTTCAAATATGTTCATGTTCACATATATTGTTCAAAATTCAGAAAATATTTTGGAATTTAGAAAAATGTTCATGTTTTCTAAAAAACTGTTCAAAATATTAAAAACTTGTCCCTGTTTTCAAATGATGTTTGGGTTTTCAAAAAATGTTCAGGAATTTCACAAAATGTTTCGCTTTGCAATAATTGTTCAACAATTCAAAATATGTTCCCATTATCGAAAAAAGTCCAGAATATTAAACTGTCTCACAAATTCAAATAATGTTCTTGCTTTCAAAAAATGTTCAGGAATTTCAATAAAAAATCATGCTTTTCAAAAATTAGTTTCAAAAAAGTTCCCATTATCAATTTTTTTTCTAAATAAACAATAATTGTTCAATGTTTTAAAACATGTTCGGGAATTTCAAAAAATGATTCCTCATTTCAAAACTGTTCCAATTGTCCAAACAAATCCTCAAAATTCAATAAATATTCGTGTTTTCAGGAAATTCAAATTTTCTTTCTGTTGAGAAATGTTCACGCCATTTATTTTATTTTTAAAATTTGAAAATTTGTCCAATAGTTAAAAAATTGTCAGATTTTCAAATATTGCTCATTTTTTTTAGAAAAATCACCATTTTCAAGGAAAGTTAGGAAAAATTCAAAAACCTGTCTGGATTCTGCAGTGGAAGTAATTCCTATACTAGCATGCTCCCCTTTTGAAACCAATGCTTGTTAGCTCCCCTTGTTAGCTGCTCTCCTACACAAGATGAAGGTCCAGAGTTTGAATCCTAGCAAGACTCGTGTGTTTCCTTGTTTTTAACATCGCTGCACTACTGTACATGCAAACGCACGCTCGCTACAGCACCCACTATTGGGCCGGGCCAGTCGGGGGGTCCGTGCGTGCGTCGCGTGGCTGTTTGACGTAAAATGCGTCAAATAGAGCTCCCAGTTAGTTATTCTCGAGGAGGGCGGATACTATATGGCGGGTAGGGTGCTCCCTATGGCTGCCATAGCGCGCACCCCCCAGCTCCCCTGCGTGCTTTCTGGGCCAGCCTATGTGGGGCGCGAGGTCCCCCATTTTTCCTTTTATGTTTATTTTTCTGTTTTGTTTTTTATTTTTATTTTTATATTTTTATTGCTTCTTCATCTCTGTTTTTTCTTCTTTATTTCTCCTTTTCCCGTTTCTGTGATATTTTTAGTATCTTGAACATTTTTTTGTTCACTGAATTCAAAAAATGTTCATCTGATTGAAAAAATGTTCATCTAATTCAAAAAATGTTCATCAAATTCAAAATTTCTATATCATATTCAAAGTTTGTTCACCATAATTGTAAAAACTGTTCATAGTGTTTTCAAAACGCTCATTTAATTTTCAGGAAGTGTTCTTCAATTTAGAATTTGTTCATCAAGTTTAAAAATCAAAATGTTCAACTTATTAAAAATATTCATCATATTCAAAAAAGGATCACCTTAATTTTAAAAAATGTTCATCACATTCAAAAATAGTTCATCCTTTTTCAAAAATTGCACCCATTTTTTCTTATGAAAATGTTCCTGAATTGACAATTTGTTCATCAAGTTCGAAAAATGTAATCAAATTCAAATTTGTTCATCTGATAAAAATATTCAACAATATCCAAATTCATGAACATTTTATCAAATTCTTGAAATTTTATACAAAACAAAGGACATTTTTTTGCTCCAAGAAATTTATTGAAATTCACATTTGTTTTAATTTTGTAATGTTTTCGACATCCCGAATTTTTTAATAGGGGCCTCCCCTTTGTCGCTCACGGGCCAACCTAGAATGGGCGCCCGGGGGTAGCGGGTTGTGCGCGTGCGTCCACTCCCTGGCGCGTGCTGCGCCATATAGGAGGGGAGCTCCTATACGCCGCTCTCTGCGGAAAAGAGTTGTCGTTTCACATAGGAGACTCAACGGCTGTGCCGGCCATGAAGATCGAGACCAACATCGAATGCGCACTGTAGATAAAAAAAAGATGTTCTCACGGGCATTCTTGCAGATGAGCTAGTGCCATACACGACGTGCCACTACCATCTGAACTAGCAGTCATATATGACCTTACAGTAGTGTCAACCATAAAGAACCTGCACAGGTTCGAAACGGGAACATTTTTTTTTTAAGATCATGAAGATTTCTTGAAACGGGAACATTTTTCAAAATTCGAAAAAATTTGAAGGGCGAACATATTTTGAAACTCTTGAACAAAATTTGAAAACATGAATTTTTTTAAACTTGTGAACAACTTTTGAAAAAGGGAACATTATTTGCAAATTTTGAACAAAAACCTTCCGAGCAGTTTTTATAAATTTCCCGAACAATTCTTGGAAAATGTGATTTTTTTTGTATTAATGACATTCGTTCTAAAACATGATCAGTTTTTTCAAACATTGTGGACAATTTTTAAAAGTCACGGGCATTTTCTGAAATTTCCGAACAATTTTTGGAAGATGAAATTTTCAACAAAAAGGAAAAACATGATAAATTAAAAAAATATTGAAATTCTGAAAAGTTTATAAAAACATGAGCAGATTTGACAAACTTGAACACATTTTGAAAATGTGAACAAAATGCCTAAATGCTATACAAAAACATGAGTAGTTTTTCAAAAACATGAACAAATTTCATATTTCTATTTTTTTGGAAAATGTTAATAATTTATTTGAAAGGGGGTGAGCACATTTTGAAAACACTAACATAATATTGAAATTCCAACCATTTTTTAAAACCGGGAAGAAAAATTTGAATCCAATTTTTTTTCAAAAAAGTGAATACAATTTGAAATTTCAAACAAAATATGAATGTCTAAACTTTTTTTGTAATTCTATGAAATTCTGTGAAAACATAAAAAGAATCACAAAGAAAATAAGAAACGGGAAAAACGATAAAGACAGGAAAAAGGAAAACCGAAAAAACCCAGAAGTTGAATCCAACAAGAAAAAACCCGGTTCAGGAACCTTCAAGATGGTTCCCAAAACCGGCAGATATGCTGTACAGAGAAAACTTCACTAGCAATTGGACCGGCCCACTGCTTTCGCTCGTGCAACCCTGCAAGAGCGGCGTATAGGGTTTTCCATAAAGGAGCTCCCCCTAAATCACTAATTAAGGAGTACTTCCTTTAAAGATCACTCCCATCACCTTAGGTTGCGACAAGTGGTGCACTGCATGCGTGCCATTTGTCGCAACCTGGACATTTCCCCTTTTTTTTCGTACATCCGTTTTTTCAAAACCTTTTATCTTTTTAACCATGCGTCCAAATCTCCAACCCTTTTCATCATTGGACCCTCACGTCGAGATCTTTAAAACTAGATCTCATATTGATAGATTTTGATAGACATTTTTTCACGAAAAAAAACAGGACAAAAAAGCCGGATGAAAAAACCGAATCGGGGGCATGTTTTTTTTTCCTTTCCGAGAGGCACGACCACGTCTCTCGCGAAAGCACAACCGTGCCTCTCGCGGAAGCAAACCGTGACTCTCGCGGAAGGAAAAAAGAATTAGAGAACGTTTCCGTTTCCGAGAGGCACGGCCCGAAAGCACAACCTTGCCTCTCATGAAAGCAAAACTATGCCTCTGGCGAACAAAAAACTGAAAAAGTGATTTTTTTTTTCATTTTCTTAGAGGCATGGCCGTGCCTCTCGCGAAAGCAAAACCGTGCCACTCGCGAAAGAAATAAATTATTATTTTTGTCCAAAAGCTAAGGAAGACAGGTGGAAAACCAAAAAGTCAAAAAAAATAAAAAAATCCATTTAAAAAGCCAAAAACACGTGAGAAAAAATAAAATAAAAAAACAAAATCCGGAGAGAGCGTCCAAAGTGCAACACGTGGAGGCGGCTGAGAGCACGCGCTCTCAGCCCATTTTCAAAAGATCGTTAGGAGGCTCCGGAAGGAGTGCTC
>NC_057814.1:621991019-621993717 GCF_018294505.1 Triticum aestivum
AAAAAAGCAAAAGAGGTCTACTACCATCCCAGACGAGGAACAGAGCCACCGCAATCGAATCCCCTTCCTTCCTTCCGTCCCCGACGACGATGGAGCGCGTGAGAAGGGCGTCGCATGCCGGCTCCTGGTACACCAACAACGGTACTCCCTCCATCTTCCACCTCCCACCCTGATCCCCCTACCCTTTTCCACTCTGCTGGATCCCGCCCGTCCCTCTCTTTCTCGGGGAGAAAGATTTACAGAGAGAGGGAGAGATAAAAGTGGAATCTTTTCTGCGCGCTTGATCTGATTTCTGGGCGAGATTAGGGGACCCTGGTAGGGCGTATTGGCGTCGGCAGAATTTCTACTGGCACTCCTCGGATTGGATTGGATTGGACCGGCGCCCTGTTAAGGTGGGGAAAGTGCGCACTGTTGACTTCGTGTTCAGTAGCGTTTGTGGTTTCTCCCTCCGTGGTACTAAGATGACGCAACAGAGTAGTGGCAGGTCCAGAAACTGCCGTAAATTTTTCTCATCAGATTCACGGGAATCAGGTGGATTGTGTTACAGTTTACAGAATTCAATTGCAAACATAGGAACCACCTGCAGTGTGCTCTCTAGGTTGGAGCTGAAGAGAAATCTGCCGAGTATGAATTATGTTACAGTAGCATTTTTTGTGTGGTACAGTACATAGTCAAACTGTACTGCCATGCCATCTTTCAGGCACTGCTCGCTTCGTCGTGTTGATTCTGTCCAAATGTGGGAATACTCAGACATGTTTGATTCTGCTGGAACAGTTGCGTTTCGTTATAGAACGGCATGACGTTTTGCCGGAATATTCAGAAGCCGTTTACTTTGTTTTGAGTTGAATCATGAGCTTCCAAACTTTAGATTTACTTCCAACCTTTTTCAACATGATATCCATAATATGCACTTATTCTCGGCAATAAGTATATGCCCATAGCAACTTGCAGTAAACATGCACGGATCTTGACCATTAATTCCTCTTCTTTCTAGTTCTCATATCCTAAATGGCTAAATCATGTGCTGCTCCATGTTCACAATTAGCCAGCAAGCTGGAAGACGAACTTGATGGCTGGCTTTCGGCTGCTGCTCTCACCAAGTCACCTGATGTTAGGGCCGTAATTGCACCGTAAGTTGCTGTTTATTGTATGGAGGTGGAATTCTGTTCATGTCTGTTCTATAATACCAACAAGCTTTTCTTTCCTTGCAGCCATGCTGGCTATTCATACTCGGGGCGCTGTGCAGCTTATGCTTTTGGCAACATTGATCCAACTAACATGTGAGTTAAGCAATTTGTGGCTCTTGTTTTCTTTGCTAAAAACAAACAAATATGCTTTATCATGATGTTTACAGTTCTAATGGCAACTGACTGCTCTTTTTGTATTCATTATACTGTGGGTTCTGTCAAGTATAAGTACCATGTTTGTGTATGTAAATGACTAAATTCTCGTCCATAACTAACGTGTTGATGGCCATTCATTTAAGTGATGACTTTTACATTTTGTCAACCTGAAGTTCTCCACTCATTGATATATGTGAGTGACGTATGCATTGACGGCCTTAGTTTCCAAACCATCATCCTGTTTCTAGTTGAGCCCTAAATAATTATCCAAATGTTTCACTCTACCATGTGTTCCTATATAGTACTGTATGATATTTACTTGTTAGTTTGTTTGTTGGTTTGACATGGCTAGATAAGTACTCCATTATACATGAGTAGTAGAAAGCACCATTATATGCAGGCATAAGAACTATATGTGTAAACTGTATAATATGATGCACTTTTGTCCATTATAACCAAATATAATGCATAGTATACTTCTCAATAGTAAACTAAAAAAAATCCATAAAAGTGATTTTTTGCTTTCTAACAATTCTAAGCTAGAAACATTATAATGAACTCTTTAGAATTATAAAAGGTCACTAGAAAAGTAAGTCGACATAACATATTTACAAAAGATATCATACCTTACCTGATAAAGTAACACAAATTAATAAGTTAAAATAATTAATTCATCAGATTTTTACGCTGTACATTGTGCATAATTTAAAAGCATGGGTCCAACTATAAATCTAAACTGATGCTAACCACATCACTGGTAAGCTACTTTTGTTCTGCCAAACGTGTACCCTTAATATTTGTTATTCCCACCCTACATGCTACAAAGGACAATCTTCTAGTTCCATTCTTATAACTGGCTTCTTTCCTCACATTTTTTCCTTAATCCTGTTCAGTATCTAATTCCTAATTTTCTTCATGTGAATCAGTTCTCGGGTGTTTCTGCTCGGCCCATCTCATCACTACTATACTCCAAAATGTGCTCTGTCAAGAGCTACTGTTTATAGCACCCCGATTGGGGATTTACCAGTAGACCTGGAAGGTATCATGCTTACAAAATTAAGATGCCTAAGTTATTTCTTTAATATTCATATCAACCTTTCCATGTGAATTTCTAATCTGGAAAAGTCCACTTTTCAACCCTAAACTTGGTCAAAAGCTCACTTTCTAATCTGGATTTGAACTTCAATTTGTTGTAACCGTCCAGACTTCAACCTTGATCCAATCACGGGTGGTATCGAGCTGATGTGTTGCGACGTGTATGCTAGCCTGAATCTACCTCATCAGTAAAATCAGTGGGAAGAGCTGACAGGTTGAATTGCTGCCTGCCCTTCTCACTGGTTTTATCTGGGCCATCA
>NC_057814.1:621994090-622014149 GCF_018294505.1 Triticum aestivum
AGAATTTCGTCAAATAAAAGAAAACAAGTCGGCCCCACATATTATACTTACACTTGCTCCCCGCTTTTTGTTAGATTTGTTACCTTAATAGTCGCACAATGTTTGTATATTTCATTGCTTGAGGATGTTCAGAAAATACTTTTCATACACTATATACGGCTAAACCCAGCTTGAAAGAAGGCATGCAGCAGTGGAGTCTTTACCTTAATAGTCGCACAATGTTTGTATATTTCATTGCTTGAGGATGTTCAGAAAATACTTTGCAATCTTATCCCTCTTCCGCTTCCTCCACTGTTCGCCTTCATTGTACATACCACCCTATTTAAAAAATTATAATGACGCAATAGTGGTCTTCCCTACATTTCTTCACGCAAAAAGAAAGAAGTCTGGTTCGCTTCTTGTGTGATCTGTTTGTAAGTTCAATCTCATTTATTTTACTGATGAGATGTACATTTTTTATCCATCCACTATTCCCCAAAACAAGTTTAGTCCTCAACTTAAATAATACTAACACGATCCCTCAACTTTTTAAACAAAACAATTTGGGTCCCTTTCCCGACCAGAAGCGGTTTGATGGATGACATGGTAGTCGTTCCACACATTTGGTGACACAGCCAACAATTGTTTTTGAAAAAAAATACATGCAAAGAAAAATCAGGAAAAATAACAGAAACAAATAATGATAAATCATGAAAAATATTATTAATAAGTTATGGAAAATGAGAATGTTATGGATGGGAAAAATGTCAAGAATTTACGAAAAAGAAAAATCATAAATATTCTGAAAAACAAAGAAATATTTCCAAACCCATGGGCAGAAATAATTTTCTTGTTTTCCATGAATGCACCCAAAATCTGTTTTATTTCTAATTTTCAATTTTATTTCTTTGGATTTTCAGTCTAGACGCTAGAATTGCATGTCGACCCTGAGCTATCTGACATCTCTACCTGTTGGTAGATCTTAATAACACACTATGAGTTCTCCTTTTCAGTCAGATCATTCTGTCTTGTTTAGCTCTTTCTGAACTTTAGACATACATTCTTACATTACTGTTTTTCAGTTATCGAGGAACTCAAAGCTACCGGAAAATTTGAATTTATGGACCTTAATGTGGATGAGGCTGAACATAGCATGGAAATGCATTTGCCTTACCTTTCTAAAGTATTTCAGGGGTAATTACTTTGTTGTTAAAGCTTGTATCCATCTTGTATTTCTTTTTGAATAAAATATGGATCCTACACTCATAATTCTTTTTCATGACCTGGCAGACATAATGTAAAAGTTGTACCTATCCTTGTTGGTGCCGTCAACTCCCAAAATGAAGCCATGTATGGGCAGTTGCTCGCTAAATATGTGGATGATCCAAAGAACTTTTTTTCTGTCTCCTCAGACTTTTGCCACTGGGGATCTCGGTAAGTGATTTAATGTCTGATTATTGTGATTTTGTTTATTTTGCAATGAAATGTCAAGTGTGTCATTACTGTACATACCTTGTCGGTATAGAATAAATGAACCTAATACAAGGCACATGCTAACCACATAATCTGCAGCTTGAGCAAATTTCCATAATCTTCCCGTGTTACCTTTTTTTTAATGAAGCACATGTATTTCTTTAAAGCACGGCTAAATTGCTGGCTACCAAACGAGCACATCATTCGATAGCCCTCTGCCCATAAGATATTGTCATCTAGGATAGCTCCGGCACCTATTGTCGGTTGTTGCTGAAGCATGGGCAGGTTTATTAGAATCCCATGGATGAAACATTATTACTCAATAAAGGAAGTAGATAATAGAAACTTTGCCCGTCGAAACAGAGTGTTCCCAGTTTGGAATGTTCATATTTGTGCGACTCGAGCTCTTGCTTCTGGTTAAGGTAGTCTGTAGCAAATTTTGCACTCCCCACTTCCTGCTGCCCAGCTAGCTGTATGGCGTATATGAGATATGATCAATAGGTCCAGCTGTAGCACATACATGATCTCTACTGCTGTCCTGGCCAGTTGCCCCCAGCCTCCTCTACCAGAGTTTTGGACGAAAGCACCATCAATCTTTGGTCATATGTTCTTCAGCAATAGTAACTAAAAAACAGTATTTGGCGTATTTTGCGAACCAAAAGCTCTTCCCATATAGAAATGCAGAATAGTTTGCGTGCAAAGTTTGGCTTGAAATTTGTTACTGAATCTATGTCAAGACACGTGAACAATGAACTTATTATAACACAAAGCCGACGACTCAATAGTTCTTCAGAGAGAGAAAAAACTGTATGGCCTCAAGTGTGCCACAATTTATGTTTGAGTCTTCTGATCTGAAGTATTTGCTGAAGGGTACTATTCTACGTAGTAAAGGATGCCTTAATACAAGAATAGCCATTAACCCTGTTCTGCATGTCAACTCTTATTAGATTGAACATGTGTCTGATATCCTGACTTGTTTAACATATCATGTTTAGTTTAACTGCAAATGGTCTAGAGAGGGATCGATTTCTAAGTCATAAGTGCAAATTCAGATACAACATTGAGTATGTTCAAGATGAATTTGAATCCATGTCAGGAGATAGAATTTTCTTGATAACGAAGGATTTGGTCATATGATCCACATACATTCAGGCCTATCATTTAAGCCCCTCACTGACCGAGTAAAATCTTATTGTATTACCAGTATTCATGTTGTTGCAATGCTTGCGCTTACAGGTGTATAATCTTGTCTATCGATCGCTTTGTTTAGCATAAATGCTCTGGCAATGTACGAGGACCAACATGCTTTGGTTATGGTAAAATCGTCATGTATTGAACCAATCTTGAGCCGGCTGGTTGATCTACCCACCATTCAAAAACCATTTTATGAAAACATAACTATCACTTGCTATCTCCTGTTGCGTTAAGCCCCTACATCCCAAAATCCAAATAGTAGATCTATCTTCAGGGGATAGCTATGTACGCCACTTCTGTCCAAATGGTCACGTCATTTACTGAAATTGAAGGTTCTAAAGGCTTTGTTTAGTCTCCTGTCCTATCTCTTGATTTTCTCCCTTTCCCTGCTTAAATTATCTACGGTCCGCTGTGGCCTGATCATGCCGACCTTTTCCTTCTGCTTGTGCTGCCTGACTTCTGCTGTCTGACAATATTGACATCCTTTCATTGTCTATATCGATCTCCCTTGCTTTGTCAATTATCACGTGGCCTTCATCAGCCAAGGTTGAGTAGAGTAGAAGGCCTGAGTGAGGTTAGGGCATCACGGAAAATTCTTATAAGGCTAGCTTGCCTGCATATGGAGCATGCTGACATAGGTTGGATGGTGCAGGAAGGCGAATACATAATCCATTTGTTCGGAATTTTAGAGGATGGTGGGTTTAGCATACTTTGTACAGAAATTATGTACCTCGTTCCAGAGCATAGAAATATGATCTGATATCCCGGATTAGGAAAGGTGTATGATATGATTTGAAGGGGCGAGTGCACTTGATATGTCACCTAGTGCACCGGGGTATTGTATACCCCACGTTCACTAAATTTTATACTCTTCCAGTTATGTTTGCTGCTGTCGCTTGGGCATCAGGTAATGTAAATGATCGTGTCCGTTTCGTCTCATTGCCACAACAGGTTTAGTTATACATACTATGACAAGAAGCATGGTGCCATTCACAAATCAATCGAGGCGTTGGACCGCTTGGGCATGGAGATCATAGAGACTGGTGACCCCGATGCGTTCAAACAGTATCTCGAGGAGTACGAGAACACCATATGTGGACGCCATCCCATCAGCGTCCTTCTTCATGTAAGTGCGCAACTCATTGATGATCTAACTACTCCCTCCGTGCAGAAATACAAGTCTTTTAGAGATTTCTATATGGATTACACACGGATGTATATAGACGTAGTTTAGAGTGTAGATTCACTCATTTTGCTCCGTATGTAGTCCATATTGGAATCTCTAAAAAGACTTATATTTAGGAACGGAGGGAGTAATATTTATCCTTTTCTTTTAAGGATTTACTTAATCCACCTTGTGCACATTCTATTGTGTTAGATGTTGAAACACTGCTCGACGAAGATTAAGGTCGGGTTTGTTCGCTACGAGCAGTCGAGCCAATGCAAGACCACGAGGGACAGCAGCGTCAGCTACGCATCCGCTGTGGCCAAGGTGGACACTCCTGGAGAAGTGGGTAAAGATTGAGCAAAACGTGGTTTGCTGGGTACCCTGGTGTAACATGCTGTAGCATGGCTGTTGGCTTGCAATCACCGTAGCTTTCTGTCGAACTTTGTAATAATAACAAGCTCTGGTTGAAGTCCAATAGTTGCTGCTCTGGCGGCACCAGGATTCTGTGAAACAAGAGAACAATATATTTCTGGATGTTCTTGTGTGTATCTTCCTAGTAAGCTCCAGCAAAAAGAAAACGTTCAAACCCATGATAAAGGTTCTACAAAATTATGAAAACATTTGATGTTCAAAACCGTTGCAGCAGCAGTGCCGGCCATTGCAGCATCGTGCATCCTGCTACGGTTGACCCTTGTAGTGTCCCGCGTCTTGCCTTTGCAGCATTGTTCTCGCCTGCTGCAATGGGGCTGACCTTGCAACATCTAGCATCCTACTTGCATCAACAGCGGTTGACCCCTTGTATCGTCATGCATCCCGTGTTGCAGCAACGACATATCACATTGCAATGCCGGTCGACCCCTTGTATCATCATACATCCCGTGTTGCAGCAATGACATGTCACATTGCAACGCTGGTCGACCCTTGTAGTGTTACATGTCCCATGTTGCAGTAGCAATAAACCACATTCCAATGGTGGTCAACCCTCACGGTGTCCCGTGGTGTAGGTGTTGTTTGGTTCGTTCCCACGTTCGCCGTTTTCAAGACCTCAAGTCTATCGCGGCTCACAATTCTGTCGTTTTAATCAACTTCAAGTTGAGATCCAATGGTCAAATATTTTAATATGTAGATCTGGCTCAAAAGCCCTTAACACACTTTACATCCTCTTATGATGATACTACCATTTTTCATGATGAAGGAACATGGAATTTCTTAAAATCATCAGACTCACCCCACAGGTGCTATACCATCGTTTGAAAATCTTGTTGGTACAATACTATGCAAGTCAGCGGCAACGAAATATAGCCATGAGGACTTCACAGTAAAGTGGTGGCCAAAAGACAACTAAAGACAAAATTACCTCTTAATAGGGAATAAATCGTTTTCAAACGATCACAAAGACAACTCTCAAGTTTGTCAAATGTGTGGTTATACAAATATCGTACCTATGATTACCAAACCCTCAAACATATGGTCAAACCACACCACAAATTTATTAAAAAGGAAAAGAAGTTCATTGGAATAAATTTGAAAATTTGCAAACTTATAACCAAAAACTATTCTGGTAAATGATTGTTCTCAAATATTCATCAGAAGGAGAACCAAAAATTCTAGTGCAATAAAATGGTGGTGAATTCCTTTGCACCGATGATATGTTTACGTAATATAAATTTCAGTAATATCGGAGACCTCATGTAATCTCCGTTTTTTATTCCCAAAATATCTTTGGCCTGAACTTGTACAACTAGATGTAGTGCGATGTCCAATATCCTATTTTTCGGACATGATATTTGATAATTTTTGAATGTATGAATCAATTCATACTTACTATTGTTTCGTACAAAATAATTTTCTAAATTTTAATAAATTAATTTGACTTGATAGCCCTATCCATCCTTGTTTTGGGGACGATTAGAAAATTATTGACAATTCTATTGGTCACAACTTACTAAGTTGCAAAATTCCCTAAAATTATCAGATTTTATGTGCACCACATGTGTCATAGGAAATCGATTTTAAGGCAATCTCACCTTAAAATTTCAAAGGAGCCATTCATTCTTCTGTGATCACACTTAGAAGATATATGTGGATTACTTAACCATTATATGGGATTATTAAGATACTTCATGGTACTCTTAGAAACATTTATAAAATGATTTCATGTGTGTCTCTTATCGCACACAACCGTGCATGATCTTATTAAATTAATTTCTCAGCTTATCAAAGTAAGAGCAAATTCTCCTGAACACAGGATATGGACAACATCAATGAACTCATTTCAAGAGCAAAGTTTGATTATATTTAGTACTTTATGTACATACCCAGAATGATTTAGTTAGATATCTTATCAAAGATACAAATATTAGTTACATGACCACTCTTGTAGAATTGTAATTTAGCAGCCTCTTGATTGACAGATACGTCCTTACACACTGTAAGTATGATCTAAATCATTCCAACTGCATATCATACTATTTTCCCCTTGTAGTATAAGTATGTGAAGATCAACAAAGTATTTTCCATCTGCGATAATTTGGTTACATACCGATATCACCACTCCAACGTACATCAATGGGCCATCACAACGAATTAGGGATCTATGTGAGGAATAACCATTTATCCGTCCATCATAAATAAATTGAGCCCTAAATCTGGGGAGTTATTATCGGTCCGTACGTTGATCCATCGGCAATAAGAACATTTTATGGCATTAGGGGGAGATTAGTACCGCAAAGAGTCATTAGGATTCAGTCTTTATGACCACATACTTAAGAATCTGAAGTAGAAGTTTAGATAATCATATATTTGCAACAAATTGCAAATTTGCCACATACATTTACTGATGACAAAGGTGTCACTAAATTTTATATTCTTGCAGTAAAATGTTAGAGAAAGTGGAGGTACCTAATAAACCACTGTTCTCCCAAATGAGAGCAAGAAGGGGAGAAATCTGACTGCACGAGATATAATTTCTCACATGCTTCCGCGGAGACAGAGGAAATTAGATCCTTAGTCAGTAAATGCAATTCAACATCAAGTTGAAAGACACCTCATAGGATGTGCTCATCATCCAAAGTTGCAGCAGCAATAGACTGCATTGCAATGGTGGTCAACTCTCGCAGTGTCCCATGGTGCCATAGCGACTACTACATTGCAATGTCACACATTTCAACTTGCAGCAACGACAGTGAGCCTTGCAACATCGGTGATTAGCCCTAGCAGCATGGTGCGCTGTGTCCGGGTTTGCAACAACGCCGCCTAAGACTTGTAGGGACTTCCAGATTGCAACCACATGTCAACAAATTACTCCCCCTGTTCCTAAATGTAAGTCTTTTTTAGATATTCCACTATGGACTACATACAGAGCAAAATGAATGAATCTACACTCTAAAAGTCTATATGCATTCGTATGTAGTTTTTATTAAAATCTCCAAAAAAAACTTATACTCCCTTCGTAAAGAAATATAAGAGCGTTTGGATCACTCCAAAGTATTTAGGAACGGAGGGAGTAGCATGTGACGTGGTGGAAGTGAAAAATGATAGTAGGGTGACCACACACGTACAAAGGCAGGTAAAAAAAAATCTGGGAACGCTGTGTTCCACGACTGAGATCAGGTGTTTTCCAGGCAACAAACGTAAAGCCAAACTGACTCTGCGTTAGATCGATCAGAGTACTACTACTACTACTACTACACAGAAACGTGGTTAACTCTAATAGTAGTACGTACGTATACTACTCCACGAGAACGTGGTCGGGTAGGACACGAGTTGGACAAGGACAACCATGAAGCTATAGGCTCTCCACTTATATATACACGGCCACACCTATCGAGCGATCAACCCGCCTTCCATAGCTATACGTTCCTTTCACACGCACGGGCACGCCACCTCGCCTCCTCCGCCGCTAGCGATCGTCTGCTTCCTCGCCGGCGGGGACAAGCAACGCAACCATGAAGCTTGGTCCGGCCGTTGTGTGCCTTCTCCTCGTCGTGCTTCTCTTCGATGGTATACTACCTCCTTGTTTCTTTTCGATATTCGTTTGCCAAACCTTCTTCTCTTCTATACATGACTGCATGCATGCACGCAAGTTCTGACATACACGTACGATGGATCTACTCTACGTGGACAGCCGCTCGCGTGGAGGCTCGAGGCACGCCGTCCGCCAAGGAGTCATCAAAGAACCAGTGGACCAGCATGTTCGTCTTCGGCGACGACTTTGCCGACAACGGCAACCTCCCCAAGCTGCCGGGTGGTCAGCCCCAGTCTGATCTCTCCCGTCAGTGGAGCTACCCCTACGGCTCTTATATCAACTCTCGTGGCTCCGCGGCTGCCGTTCCAACCGGACGCTTCTCCAACAACCGGATTCAGTCAGACTTTATCGGTACGTAACTTATTACTCCGTTTGTCTCATAATATAAAAATATTTTTTACACTAGTGAAGTGTTATTTTACTACTTTGTTAGCTAGCTCGAATTTATTTTAGATTACCAGTAGTGTACAACAACATATATAATCTTATATGTAAGCGCATCTAAAACTAATAGAGCATATCCATTGCGTTCAACTTAATTGCAGCAAGGATCTTGGGCTTCAATGCAGCCCCTCCGGCATACATGCACACACTAGATCAGTCTTGTGATCCAACCGGCATGACTTTCGCTTCCGGTGGCGCCGGCGTGTTCCAGAAGAAGGTGCCAACTCTTGCCGCACAGGTTAAGTCTTTCACGAGGCTCATCAACAGCGGAATCATCTCAAAAGACCAGCTTCGCCACTCCGTCGCGCTTGTCGCCATCTCCGGCAACGATTACATGAGCGGCGCCGACGTCAAGAACTCCTTCTTGAGTAGCTTCGACGACGTAAGTAGCTAGTAGCTAGACTCACACGTACAAAATAAACACTGATAAACCACCCATCAATTAATATTATCGATCGCCACCTTACCAATTTAACTTTTCTCGCATGCAGATCGACACTTACATTGGGAACGTGACGACAGAGATTGTGAAGAACGTGGTGCAGCTACAAAAGCTTGGTGTGAAAAAGGTGCTAGTCAACAACATGCATCCCATTGGTTGCACGCCTATGAGGACTAGTACGAACAACTACACTACATGTGACCTTCTCGCCAACTACGCCGCGTCCGTGCATAACAAAAATCTAAAGCAGTTGATGGGCAAAAAGAATAACGCCTACATGCTGGACCTCTACACCGCCTTCACCGACATCATCAATCATGCCCCAGGTAAGTACTTGCATATATCGATGCGTGAACGTTGTAAACTAAATCTGATTTCTAGTGTGTGAGCTTGATTCAACACGTGTTCGGACTATTTATACATACAATTTTCATGTGCATGCAGGTGAAGGGTCGGATCAGTCCAACATGTTCAACAACAACCTGGCCCCATGTTGCGAGGGTTTCTATGATACAGGGTTCTGTGGACAGCAGGATGATACAGGGGAGCCCCTCTACGAATTATGCGAAAATCCCAACCAGCTCTTCTACTGGGACGAGGTGCATCCGACACATGCTGGGTGGAAAGCCGTGATGAAGGCGCTAGAACAACCTTTGAAGGAGTTCCTAGATCGGGCCTATGTTCCATGATGCCTTGTAGTTTGAAGACATTCTAGATTGATTGCTAGCTAGTTGGTGCAATTTCTTATAGGTTAGCTCTACACATAGTATGCGTATTTGGGAAGAAGCTTGCGAGTTTTTCTTTCACTGCCTAACTTTTAGTTTAGTACTAGTACTGTTTATATATGAAACATGAACCGGCTAATGATTTATTCCTGTTAGAAAATTGGTCGTGTATGTACTTGAGCTCGTGGATAATTACATGAAATGAGAAGAACGGAACAGCACTACTTGGACGAGCGCACTGGCACTATATAGTTCCTTATTTTGCCGGTGGGTATTGTTCGACATTCAGCTAAGAGTTTGCCGACTGCCCGTGTTCTGGCTCTCGGCAAATTTTTGTTTGCCTGAGAGATGTACGCCAGGTGGCATTTGCGGGGTGCAAGTTTCGGCAAAGTGTATGCCGAGGGTTTTTGACCCTTTGCCGGGTGTTTCTGGCACTTGGCGTATGTATTTATTCCAGTAGTGTATGTCCAGAACATAGGACTAGATGGCACATGGGTGTCAAAGGACAATCCCATTACGCAGAGCAAAAGGGGCCGGATATTAATAGGCTATATACCAGCCTGAAACATCAATGGTCGGATCTGACCTCTACTACTCTTCTCAGTCGGCAGTAAATTGTAAAGTAAAAACGCTCACCTGGATAGCCATTGCTCAGGCGCTAGGATTATGGGATTAGGTTCATGTTCTTTTAAGGAAGGCCATTCTGCGATTACGGGTTCGTCGGCCCAACTGCAAGAATTTTTATTATTAGCTAAACAAAAGCTAGGTAGGTAACTCATGATCCGCTCCAAACTCGACCTTCTTCATCTGGAAGGAGTGCCGCTGTTGCACGTGTACTTCTTCGCTCAACTCATGAGAAGCTGTGTAACCATTTAATTTGAACAGGCCATGCTTTCTTGTTTGATCCACCTGCACCTGCTACAATCTGGGACGTTGGTTCTTTGCCCTGACTTTGCTGCATGTGCCCTGGACAGGAGGACCCGTCTCGTTTCGGGAGAAACACATCCTGATCGATCGTTTCATATCTTGCTTGGTGTGTGAAGTTGACGGCAGGCGGGATGAGGTCGCATCTACAATCAACCACCTCTCCCTGCTCGATGGTTTGGTCTGACCTTAAGGCATAGCACCACTCCTTGCTCTGATTTAAGAGCTAGCACAGCCATCGTTTCATCAATTTGGAAGGCGCAATTCAAGTCAGCTGTGACCAATAGTACTGTAATTTCATTAAAAACATACAGACGCTGAGTACGTCGAGCTTCCCTACACAACATACAGATTCATCAATCATCACTGACCTAGCTCTTAAAAAATATAGACGATATACGTTTAGGCGCGTGATCGAAACAATGTTGTATCAGGAATCCATTTTTTTTTTCCAAACTCTCAAGTTGTGTAGGGTGCTTGAAGTAGCAGTGAGAACTGAGGAATGACCTTGTATTTCAAGTTAGGCCAAGAATGTACGAGACGTGCAGATCACCATCAATTTGACACATTAAAGCTCAGTAATTCACCAGGCACAACCAGAAAGCTCGCTTTGATGGAGGTATGAATTGAAGGCATGCATGGCATGACGGATTTTGAGTCTCTGTGTGAATTGTGATCTGACTAGCAAAGCTCGACCTATGCTTATGATTGAGCGTTGGGTACACCCGATTGCTGCACCGGAAGGGCAATGTGAGTAAAGACTAAAGACCCTGTTCCTACAAAAAAGATATGTCATGTCATACTAATCGGATCTAGTAAAGTACACGGTTAGTATATGAAGTTGTTGGGCAAGCTCAGTTTCATATGTCAAGTTAGAAATCTCACACTTCAGTACACGATGTTCCATAAGTGGGTGTTAAGTGGTACAAATCATCTCAGCCAACCGCATGTAGGGGGTTATTTGACAAATTACATTCCAACTTTGTGCTTTAGTCCGTAGCTAATAGCTACCACCTCTGCATCTACGATGGGTCGTTGCATAACGTGCTCATTGCCCACCCCCCCACTGGCTCCCGCGTGCGACTCCACAAACCTGATCATCATGCACTGCATCAGCCATTGCGAGCAGGATTACCCTCTGCAGCACCGGGGAGCGGGGAGTGAGACGGGGGAGATAGTCGAGGCAGAACCCAATGGAAGGCAGAAGGCATGGAAGCGGCCCAAGTTGATGGACACGTGCACGCTCATCGCCACATTCAGACTAATGAACAATATCTCCCCCACCCGTTGAGGCAGGTGGAGAAGGAGCCGGCGGCGATCTTGGGATCATCGAGGTGGCCGAGATCACAATCCGAGGTTCATTTTTTTAAGCCAAGGCCATTATAGCATTATGGGTTTCATCGGCCCAACTACAATTATTTTTATTAGTGAAACAAAAGCTATGGTTTTTGAGGGGAGTGAAACAAAAGCTAGGTAACTCATGAGCTGCGCCATTCATTTCTCTTCGACGGTGTCCATACTGGACCTTCCAGACATCCCTAGCCATGTCAATAAAATCTGCGTAGATCGTTCTACCCGCTTGCAGAAGATTATATCCCTTTGTGTTTGCTAGGTGTAACCCCTCGCACATGTTGTGGCCACGGCCTCCGTCATCATGTTGGCTGCGTAAGATTAAAATTTACAGCAAGCCGCTAGCAAATTGCCACTTATCATCTGGAAGGATTGCCTCTGTAGTTGCACTCGTACTTCCCTCATCATCATGAAAAGATGCATGCATGGACATTTAATTTTAACATATACCTTGCTTTCTGGTGTGGTCCACCTGCACCTGCTACAAGCTTGGACGTTGATTCTTTGCCAAAATGGACGTGTGGGCCATCTCACTTCTGAGGGAACACGTACGTTCTGATCGTTTCATTCATATCTTGATTGGCCATTGGCGGGGTGAGGTCGCTTCTGCTAATAACTAGGCCACTGTGTCAACAACCTTATCATCCATGAGGTCTATATTCAGTGATCTCATAAAAAACATTATCTAGAAAGAAGAGAGGAATGCATGCATACATATTATCTAAAAAACATTATCTAGAAAGAAGGTCTGTATCCATTTTTCAAAACTCTGAACTAACTTGTATAGTGTGCTCTAACTAGCAGCGAGAAAGAAGAGAGGAATGCATGCATACATATTACTCCTACCGTTTCTAAATACTCCCTCCGTTTCTAAATATAAGTTTTTTAGTGATTTCACTTTGGACCACATACAGATGTATATAGATACATTTTAGAGTGTAGATTCATTCATTTTACTCCGTATGTAGTTTATTGTGAAATCTCTACAAAAACTTATATTTAGGAAAGGAGGGAGTATAAGTCTTTATAGAGATTTCAATACAAACTACATACGAATGTATATAGACATATTTTAGAATATAGATTCACTCATTTTGCTCCGTATATAGTCCCTTATTGGGATCTCTAAAAGACTTATATTTAAAACGGGGTACTGATAATGATGCCAAGCACGTATACGACGTACATATCACCGTGCATTTCGCACGCCGAAGCTCAATAATGCGCAACAAAGCTGGCCGGGTGGTGGTGTGAATTGAAAGCATGCATTGCACGGCTGACTCTGGCCTAAGCTTGGGCGTTGGGGCAAACGCCATTACAGCCGGTGCACTGGAAGGGGAATGCGAATTACGACCCTAATGCCGTGGGGCAGTGCTCCTAGCTAGTCCTTGGTTTTTTTTTTCAAAAAGAAGGATTGCCCCAAACTCTACATGAATTGGTGCACACAGTCATTTGTTAAAAACTTATAAGTATTAAGCTCCAGTATAAAAATATAAATAAAATACAGGATGAAATGCCACAACCGTACCGCCATCCAAATCGGTTATATGTTGCCCGTGCTATCGTCTCTCACCGGTTGCACCCATAGGCCATAAGAGCATCTCCAGCCGCGCCCTCAACAAGGCCCCCAGGCGATTTTTCGGCCGCCGGCGCCAAAAAAACGGCCCAGTCGCGCCCCCAAGGGCCCAGTTTTCGCTGGCTCGGGCCGAAATTGGCGCCGGCGGACCCAACCCGAACCCGGCACGCTGGGGGGCGCTCGGGGGCGCCGGGCGAATCGTTTTTGGCGCGAAGAGCTGCGGGCCCCCCTTGCCAGCGACTCGACTCTCTTCTCGCCGCTTCGTCGTCCTCATCGCCTCGTTCCCCGCGGCGAATCAATGCCAAAGCTGCGCGCGCTGCCGCGCCGGTCAGCCTCCATTGATGCCTCACGGGCGGCGCAGTGAAGGCCGGGCGACGCGCGTCCCCTCGCCCGCCACACGTAACGCACCGGCCACGCGTACTACGCGGCGCCTCCGCCTATATAAGCCGACCACCAGCGCGCCGGAGACACGCACAGATCCTCCACCGCCGACGCGCCCATTTCTCCCCCTTCCTCCCTCGCCTCCTCTCGCCGTCTCCAGTTCAGAAGAATGGCCGAGCGCTTCCCAGGCGACGGCGCGGCTTCTCCGACGAGGGGGCCCTACAGTGGGCGCGGGACGACTACTACCGCGACGAGATGGTCCGGCAGCACCGGGGCCCTGGAGGAGATAGAAGCCCGCAAACGTGGGCGCGAGGACGAGCACGGCGTCGTGATCCTCGACAGCGACGACGACGAGGACGCCCCCGGACCGTCCAACCCGCCGCGCCAACCAGGGGAGGGATGCAGCAGGGACGACGGCGGCGGAGGCGGCGGCGACGAGGACGACGACGACTACACGCGGATCTATAGCCTCCTCGGCATGTAGAATTGCAAGGGCGGGCGGCGAGGAGCGGCGAGGGAGACGGCGAGGAGCGGCGATGGAGACGGCGAGGAGCAGCCCCTAGTAGTTTTTTTTTGTAAAATATGTTTAAATTTGAACGAACTCGCCGATGTTCGCGTTAAATTTGAGCCGTGTTTGCGCCGTATTTAAGTTTTTCAAAAAAACGTGGGCGCTGCGACTGGGGGGCATCACGCCCCCAGCGCGCGGTTTAGCGCCGGTGCGCCCCCAAGGGGCGATTTTTAGCCCCTCCTGGGGGGCCAACGGCTGGAGATGCTCTAAGCTCCCTCGCTTCCACATGGCATGGTAATGACCACATATGGATCCATCCAGGAGCTCTATAGATAACGTGTAAAAACATCGAATCTTTGTTCTGTTAGGGGTCACATGACCCAACACTCAAGTCATATAAACATACAAGCACATGCGAAAGCTAAACTTGCCTGGGTACAAACAACTAGAAAGAGAGAAGGCTTGTGAAGCCTATATATCTAGAGTGACCCTTCACAGGCACAGGATTGCCACTTGGGTAGCAAGTCACTCGTCAACGTCGAGGTCTACATAGAACCACCTGTGTTTTTATTATTCTCCTATGCAGTAGTTTATTAAGAAAACATGAGTACAAAGGTATTCAGCAAGTCTTACATCAGATCTAACTACTCATGCAACAGTATCAACAAAGGGGGTAGTGGTGTTTATTGCAACAAGTCAGCTTTGACTCTTGGCTATCCTGTACTACGTCTATCAGTAGTTTGAATAAGATGAGATAGCGCACACGAGTCCACTAATCACCACGTCAATACTCTACGGCGGATCCTCTGCCGTCTTCCTACGAGAGGGCCATCCACAACACTTAAGGGTGGAAACTGGCAGTGGATAATGTGAAATATCTGATAATCGTATTCGAGAAAATGCCTATTAATATCCGAAACATCCGCATCCGAACAAAAATGGAAATGGAAATTATCCGTATCCGGATTTATCAAAAAAGGAAAAAAATATGGTATGAGATTTTGACACAAATATGGATATGGAAGTGGATATATCCATATCCGAATAAGATTATGGCAGGTAATTTTCACAATTCTAGCCCCAATATGCAAATTATCCAACATAAAAGCGAAATAAGTGGTCAAATTTTACTATTTGTATAGTTAAACTTATAAATTATTATGCATTATAGTAGTATTTATTGATAAACCTATTTATCATTGACTTATTTTATGTCGCAAGTTGATTATTTCATGCCACCACTAGTAGAAAACAGGGCTTTCGTTCGGGCCTGGCCAGCCCATTAGTCCCGGTTCTGCATGAACCGGGACCCATGGGGTGCATTAGTCCCGGTTCGTGAGCCCAGGGGGCCGGCCGGGGCCTCGTGGGCATTGGTCCCGGTTCGTTTCGACCCATTTGTCCAGGTTCTAGGCACAAACCGGGACCAATTGGCCTCGCTCCTGGCCCACGGCCATTGGTCCCGGTTCGTGGCTCGAACCGGGACAGAAGGGGGAGCTTTAGTCCCGGTTCCAGCCACGAACCGGGACAAATGAGTTGCCTATATATACCCCATCGCCGCAGCAGAGCACTCCACAGTGCTCTGTTTTTTGCTGGCCGGCGAGGGGGAGGGCATTGGGTGCTATAGCTCACCTCCTATGCACATGAGGTGTTCGATGAAATGGCCAAGCCACACTAGTTAAGCTTTCTCCTCTCGAAGCTCGACCTCCGAGCTCCATTTTTCCCGAGATTTGTCTAGGTTTATATTAGCGGTCCGTCACGCCCCGTCCCTGTCTTCACCGCCGTCGATCGCCCGCGCCGATCTCGTCGCCGGCACCACCGTGGTGAACCTCTTGTTCTTATCTTCTTTCTGAAAGAAAAAAAATTCTTACTTTACATAGATACTTGTCTAATTTTCTTACTTTTGACACACATAATTATATATAATGCACGCAGATGAATCGGCAATGGATGTACGGCGACAGACACACCTCCGAGTACATTAAGGGTGTGCATGATTTTCTCGAAGTGGCTGAGGCAAACAAGCAGAATGGTTTTATGTGTTGTCCATGCCCTAAATGTGGGAATACGAAGTCTTACTCTGACCGGAAAATCCTTCACACCCACCTGCTTTACAAGGGGTTTCATGCCACACTATAATGTTTGGACGAGGCACGGAGAAATAGGGGTTATGATGGAAGACGGCGAAGAAGAAGAGGACGATGACAACTATGTGCCCCCTGAATACAGTGATGCTGCAACGGGGGGAGCTGCTGAAGATGAAGAGGAACCAGACGATGTGCCCAATGATGCTGCAACGGGGGAAGCTGCTGAAGATTAAGAGGAACTAGACGATGTGCCCGATGATGATGATCTCCGCCGGGTCATTGTTGATGCAAGGACGCAATGCGAAAGTCAAAAGGAGAAGCTGAAGTTCGATCGCATGTTAGAGGATCACAAAAAAGGGTTGTACCCCAATTGCGAAGAGGGCAACACAAAGCTCGGTACCGTACTGGAATTGCTGCAGTGCAAGGCAGAGAATGTTGTGCCTGACAAAGGATTTGAGAAGCTACTGAAAATATTGAAGAAGAAGCTTCCAAAGGATAACGAATTGCCCGACAGTACGTACGCAGCAAAGAAGGTCGTATGCCCTCTAGGATTGGAGGTGCGGAAGATACATGCATGCCCTAATGACTACATCCTCTACCGCGGTGCGTATAAGGATTTGAACGCATGCCCGGTATGCGGTGCATTGCGGTATAAGATCAGACGATGACCCTGGTGATGTTGACGGCGAGCCCCGCAGGAAGAGGGTTCCTGCGAAGGTGATGTGGTATGCTCCTATAATACCACGGTTGAAACGACTGTTCAGAAACAAAGAGCATGCCAAGTTGATGCGATGGCACAGTGAGGACCGTAAGAAAGACGGGAAGTTGAGAGCACCCGCTGATGGGTCGCAGTGGAGAAAAATTGAGAGAAAGTACTGGGCTGAGTTTGCAGGTGACCCAAGGAACGTATGGTTTGCTTTAAGCGCGGATGGCATTAATCCTTTCGGGGAGCAGAGCAGCAATCACAGCACCTGGCCCGTGACTCTATGTATGTATAACCTTCCTCCTTGGATGTGCATGAAGCTGAAGTTCATTATGATGCCAGTTCTCATCCAAGGCCCTAAGCAACCCGGCAATGACATTGATGTGTACCTAAGGCCATTAGTTGAAGAACTTTTACAGCTGTAGAATGGAAATGGTGTACGTGCGTGGGATGAGCACAGACAGGAGGAATTTAACCTGCACGCGTTGCTGTTTGTAACCATCAATGATTGGCCCGCTCTTAGTAACCTTTCAGGACAGACAAACAAGGGATACCACGCATGCACGCACTGTTTAGCTGACACCGAAAGTATATACCTGGACAAATGCAGGAAGAATGTGTACCTGGGCCATCGTCGATTTCTTCCGACCAACCATCAATGTCGAAAGAAAGGCAAGCATTTCAAAGGCGAGGCAGATCACCGGAAGAAGCCCGCCATGCGTACCGGTGATCACGTACTTGCTATGGTCAATGATTTACACGTAATCTTTGGAAAGGGTCCCGGCGGACTAGCTATTCCGAATGACGCCGAGGGACGCGCACCCATGTGAAAGAAGAAATCTATATTTTGGGACCTACCCTACTGGAAAGACCTAGAGGTCCGCTCTTCGATCGACGTGATGCACGTGACGAAGAACCTTTGCGTGAACCTGCTAGGCTTCTTGGGCGTGTATGGGAAGACAAAAGATACAGCTGAGGCATGGGAGGACCTGCAACGTTTGCACGAAAAAGACGGCATGCCTCCAAAGCAGTATGAAGGTCCTGCCAGCTACACTCTTACCAAAGAAGAGAAGGAAATCTTCTTTGAATGCCTGCTTTGTATGAAGGTCCCGACTGGCTTCTCGTTGAATATAAAGGGAATAATAAATATGCCAGAGAAAAAGTTCCACAACCTAAAGTCTCATGACTGCCACGTGATTATGACGCAACTGCTTCCGGTTGCATTGAGGGGGCTTCTACCGAAAAACGTCCGATTAGCCATTGTGAAGCTATGTGCATTCCTCAATGCAATCTCTCAGAAGGTGATCGGTCCAGAAATCATACCAAGGCTAAGGAGTGATGTGGTGCAATGTCTTGTCAGTTTCGAGCTGGTGTTCCCACCATCCTTCTTCAATATGATGACGCACGTCCTAGTTCATCTAGTTGACGAGATTGTCATTCTGGGCCCCGTATTTCTACACAATATGTACCCCTTTGAGAGGTTCATGGGAGTCCTAAAGAAATATGTCCGTAACCGCGCTAGGCCAGAAGGAAGCCTCTCCATGGGCCATCAAACAGAGGATGTCATTGGGTTTTGTGTTGACTTCATTCCTGGCCTTAAGAAGATAGGTCTCCCTAAATCACGGTATGAGGGGAGATTGACTGGAAAAGGCACGCTTGGAGGGGACTCGGTAATATGCAGGGACGGATATTCTTGGTCTCAAGCACACTACACAGTTCTACAGAACTCTACCTTGGTGACCCCGTATGTCGATGAACACAAGAACAGTCTGCGCTCCAAACACCCGGAGCAGTGCGATGACTGGATTACATGGGAACACATCAGGACTTTTAGCAGTTGGTTGGAAACACGTCTCAGAGGTGACAACACTGTTTGTGATGAGCTGTACTCGTTGTCCAGGGGACCATCTTCGACTGTATTGACTTACAAAGGATACGAGATAAATGGGAATACATTTTACACGATCGCCCAAGATCGAAAGAGCACCAACCAAGACAGCAGTTTCCGCTTGATGCAGCAACCGAGAGGGGAAATGACACATATTATGGTTACATAGTGGACATATGGGAACTTGACTATGGACATGATTTTAAGGTCCCTTTGTTTAAGTGCAAATGGGTCAATCTGTCAGGAGGCGGGGTACAGGTAGACCCACAGTACGGAATGACAATAGTGGATCTAAAAAATCTTGGGTACACTGTCGAACCGTTCGTCCTAGCCAATGATGTGGCACAGGTTATCTATGTGAAGGACATGTCTACCAAACCGAGAAAAAGAAAAGATAAGGAAGAGAATACATCATACGATGAGCCAAAGCGCCACATAGTTCTTTCAGGAAAAAGGGACATTGTGGGAGTGGAGGGCAAGACAGGCATGTCTGAAGATTATGAAAAGTTTCATGAAATTCCTCCCTTCAAAGTCAAGGCTGACCCAAGCATCCTGATAAACGATGAAGATTATCCATGGTTACGGCGCAATAAGCAAATGACACAAGCGAAGAAAAAGTGAAGAATTTCTCTCCACAACTATTATGATGATACCATGCCAACTTTCAACCTTTTCGTAGTTCATTTGAAATGCCTGTTGTAACAGACGAGTTTCCGTATGAAACCCTGATATCTCGAAATAGATTGTCCGTTTTGTAGACGAAGTGCATCCAGTTTTTGCTGTAACCCTCTCTACTTTCTTGCACATGCTATGTGGATGAAATGATGATACCATGCCAACTTTCAACCTTTTCAGAGTTCATTTGAAATGCTTTTCAATTTCAGGGTCTTATAGCTCAAAATAATCAATAAATGCATGAAAAATAACAAATGAAGTCAGAAAGGGTTGAAAATTGATGACGTGGCTTTGAATGGTGCATTATGAACACAGAAAAACTATGGAGTTCAAATAAGTTCAAAAAAATGAAATCCCTTTGTTAAAGACGAGTTTCCGTATGAATTATCATAAAATATCAAAAAGAATTATCATAAAATAAAATTAATAAGTAATTAGAAATAAAATAATATAAAATTTAATAAAATATATAAGTAGAAACAAAATAAAATAAAACAAAATAAACTTTAATAACATAA